>NW_027415201.1:0-17492 GCF_964106895.1 Numenius arquata
GGCTGGGGGGCGCAGGGGGGGTTGGGGTGGATCAGGGACCCCAGAGGGGAATGAACCCCCTTTACAGGGGGACATGGGGGGCACGGCTGCCCCCCCCCCCCCAGATCTTGGGGGGGGGGAGAGGGGGGTCCTTGGGACACAGAGGGATGGGGACGGGGGACACGGGGGACAGAGGGGGGTCCTGGGGGGGGGTCTCACCGGTTTGCGGGGGTCCTCCACCTCCCGGATGCTCAGGTTCTCCAGGGGGATGATGCCCCGCGGCTCCTTGTCCTGGGGGGGGGGGAGGAATCGGGGGGGATTACGGGGGGGCCCCTGGGGGGGTCTCTAGGAGTTTCTGGGGGGGTCAGGGGGGGGTCTCTTGGGGGTTCTCTTAGTTTTTCTAGGGGTGTCCAAGGGGTTGGGGGGAGGCTTGGGGGGGGTCCCTGGGGGTCAAGGAGATTGGGGGGGTCCCTGGAGGTCTCTGGGGGGGTCAGAGGGACCCCAAATGGTTGGGGGGGGTCCCTGGGGACATCCAGGGAGTTTGGGGGGGGCCCAAGGGGTTGGGCTGTCCCGGGGGGGGGGGTGTGTCCTTTGGGGCTCCCAGGGGCTCAGAGGGGCCCCTGGGGTGGGGGTCCGGAGGGGGGGCCCCTCAGGGTCGTGGTGGGGTCCTTTGGGGTCCCTGTAGGAAGGGGGGGGCCAGCAGGGTCGGGGGGGGAGTGTGTCTGAGGGAGAACGAGGGGGGGGTCACCAGAGAGGGGTTTGTTTTGGGGTACCTCAAAGAAGCCCAGTCAATTTAGGAGGTTTGGGGGGGGGTACGGGGGGGTGTCCCGAGGGGGTGGGTTTGGGGGGATTTGGGGGGCTGGGACCCCCCCGCTGGGGGGGGTTTTGGGGGGGGGGTCTCACCGTGGTGTACTCGAAGTAGTAGAGACAGTTGTCGGTGAGGATGAACCAGCGGCGCTTCCACGTCTTCACCCGCCCTCCTGGGGGGGGGGGAACAGGGGGGGCTCAGGGAGGGGGGGAAGGCTGG
This sequence comes from Numenius arquata, assembly GCF_964106895.1. Classification (NCBI taxonomy): domain Eukaryota; kingdom Metazoa; phylum Chordata; class Aves; order Charadriiformes; family Scolopacidae; genus Numenius; species Numenius arquata. The sequence goes on from NW_027415201.1 coordinate 1,007, forward strand.
GGGGGGGGGGGGGGTCGCTGGGGGGTGGGGGTGGTCCTCAGGAGGGATCCAGGGGTCCCCGAGGAACCACGTAGATTTTGGGGGGGTCCAAGAGGAATTGAGGGGAGGAATAGGAAGGGGGGGGGGGGGAGGAATTAGGGGGGGGAGGAGGAGAGGAGATAGATTTGGGGGGGGCTGGGGGGGGGGGGGAGAGCTTCCTGGGAGGCCCCAAAGCATGCTGGGACGGGGGGGGGGGCAGAGTGAGGTTTTTGGGGGGGGGGGTGTCCCAGGGTGCTGCCCCCCCCCCCTCCACTCCAGTACGTACCTCCTGGGGGGGGAGGGGGGGGCCGGGCCAGGCGTCAGCAGCAAGGGGGGGAATCGGGGGGGGGAATCGGGGGGGGGGAATCGGGGGGGGTCACGGGGTGGGGGGGGACAGACAGCGGCGGGGGGGGGGAGGACAGACAGACGGAGGAAGAGAGAGAGGAAACATCAGTCACGACCGCACGGGAACCGGCCCCCCCAACACCCCCCCACCCGCCCCCCAAAACCCTTGGGGGAACTGGGTAGCACTGGGAGGGACTGGAAGGGAACTGGGGGGGGGGGTGGTGTGTGTTGGGAAGGTGTTTGGGGGCACTGGGAGGGTACAAGAAGAGCCCAGTGGAAAACTGGGAGGAATGGGGGGGGAACTGGGAAGGTCCAGGGGGCACTGGGAGGCACTGGGATGCATCCAGGGGTGAACTGGGGGGGACTGGGAGGCACTGGGAAGGTCCCGGGGGCACTGAGAGGCACTAGGATGCATCCAGAGATGAACTGGGATGGTACCGGAAATATTGGGAGGATACTGGGAAGGTACTGGCAGTATGAGGAAGTACGGTGGACTACTGGGAGAGTACTGGGAGGATACTGGGAGGGTACTGGGCCTACTGGAATGGTACTGGGAAGTACTAGAAGAATATTAGAGGGTACTGGGAGGATACCGGGAGGGTACTGGGACTATGAGGAAGTACTGGGGACTACTGGAGCGTACTGGGAAGATACTGGGAAGGTACTGGAAGTATGAGAAGGTACTAGGAATTACTGAGAAGGTACTGGGAGGATACGGGTAGGGTACTGGGGATACTGGGATAGTACTGGGAAGTACTAGGAGGGTACTAGGGAGTACCGGGATGGTACTGGTGAGTACTGGGAAGGTACTAGGAATTAGTGGGAGGGTACCGGTGGGTACTGGGAGGGTACTGGGAATTACTGGGAGGGTACTGGGGGATACTGGTCCTTGCCCGGTTTGGGGGAAACCAGCCCTAAAGAGCAGAGGGCCCCAGCGCAGCCGCGGAGGGAGCAGAGACAGAGAACAGAGAGGACCCCCGTGGGGAGGGGGGGGTGGGCGTGGTCAGAGGGAAGGGGGGCGTGTCCAAAGGGGGGGAAGGGAGGGGAGGGGGTCTGGGGGGGAGGAGGAGGGGGGGGGTCCTTACCCAGCTTGAGCAGCCACCCCTCCCGGTCGGGGTTGAAGAAGGTGTGGGTCAGGTCGTTGCCGTCGTCCTCGGGGATCTTGAAGGGTTCGCTGCGGATGCTCTCGTACAGGTTCTGGGGGGTGGGTGGGGTCAACGGCAGGCCACGCCCACACCGGCCACGCCCACCCATCCCACCCCCAGCCACGCCCACCCATCCCACCCCCAGCCACACCCATGGGGGAAGCACACACACACACACACACACACACACCCCAGCACAGCTCAGGGCTCCGGGTCTGTGTATGGCCCCTTGGCCCCGCCCACAGCACCACAAGCTCCGCCCACAGTCACTGGCCCCGCCCACAGAGCCACAAGCCCCGCCCGCAGTCACTGGCCCCGCCCAGTCACTGACCCCGCCCACAGTCACTGACCCCGCCCACAGAGCCACAAGCCCCGCCTGCAGTCACTGGCCCCGCCCACAGTCACTGACCTCACCCACAGTCACTGACCCCGCCCACAGAGCCACAAGCCCCGCCTGCAGTCACTGGCCCCGCCCACAGTCACTGACCCCGCCCACAGAGCCACAAGCTCCGACCGCAGTCACTGACCCCGCCCACAGTCACTGACCCCGCCCATAGCGACACAAACCCCGCCCACAGAGCCACTGGCCCCGCCCACAATCGCTGTCCACGCCCACAAAGCCACAAGCCCCCGCCCACAGTCACTGACCCCCACCCCACAGCCCCACAAGACCCACCCACATCCATTACCCCCACCTATAGAACCACTGACCCCACCCACAGCCCCGCCCCCGGGCCCCGCTCCCTCAGGCCCCACCCCCTTTGAGGCCACGCCCTCTCCAGGCCACTCCCCCCTCAAAGGCCACGCCCCCACAGCTCCCCTAGCAGGTCCCTGCCACCACTGACACCTCCCACCCCTTCACCCCATGGCCCCACCCTCCCTCAAAGCCCCGCCCCCTCTGACCCCACCCCTTTGGGGCCATGCCCCACAGACCACGCCCCCTCCAGGCCACACCCCCACAGCTCCCCCAGCAGGTCCCTGCCACCACTGACACCTCCCACCCCTTCGGCCCCACAGCCCCACCCTCCCTCCAAGCCCCGCCCCCCCGGGCCCCGCCCCCTGAGGCCCCACCCCCCGGGCCCCGCCCTCACCCGCAGCAGCTCCTCGGGCAGGTCCCCGCCATCGTTGATGCCGCGGTTCATGGCCACGAAGCGCTCGGCCGAGGGCTTGTCCCGCACGTTGGGGTTGTGGAGGCTGGTGTTGAGCATGATGACGGCGAAGGAGAGGACGTAGCACGTGTCTGGGGGGCAACGAGGGGGGTGGGAGGTCACAGGGGGGACCCCCCACAGCCCGGGGGGGAGGGGGGGGCACCAGGGGGCACCAGAGGATGGCGGGACCCCCATAACCGGGGGGGGGAAACAAAGGGATGGAGACCCCAACGTTCACGTGACTTGGGAGGGGGCTGCAGGGGATGGGGGAACCCTGATAACCAGTAGCCTGGGAGGGGGGCACGGGGGGGACCCCCACAGCCAGGGGGGGCACCGGGGGGCACCAGGGGATGGGGGGACCCCGATAACCGGGGGGGGGAAACAAAGGGATGGAGACCGCAACATTCACGTGACTTGGGAGGGGGCTGCAGGGGGACCCAGCAGCCTGGGAGGGGGGCATGGGGGGGACCCCTACAGCAGGGGGGGGGCCCCAGGGGGAAGCAGGGGATGGGGGGACCCCGATAACCAGCAGCCTGGGAGGGGGGCACAGGGGGGACCCCCACAGCCCTGGGGGGGCGCCAGGGGGCACCAGCGGATGGGGGGACCCCAATAACCAGGGGGGGGGACCCAGCAGCCTGGGAGGGGGGCACGGGGGGGAAGCAGGGGATGGGGGGACCCCTATAACCAGGGGGGGGAAACAAAGGGATGGAGACCCCAGAGACCCCAACAGCCTGGGAGAGCGTCAAGGAGGGGGGAACCCCAACATCCAGGTGACTTGAGAGGGGGTTCAGGGGGACCCCAACACCCCTGAGGGGGGGGTCACAAGGGGTACCCCAGCTTCCTGGTCATCCCAGAGAAACGGGGGGGGGTGTGTGTGACCCCAGAATCCAAGTGGCCCTGGATGGAAACAGGGGGACACTGGGGGGGGGGGAAGAGGGGACCCAGGCAGAAATATGGGGGGGGTGGCTGGGTGTGGTCTGGGCGTGGCCAAAGGGGGGGTGGGGCGTGGCCGAGGGGGGGTGGGGCTTGTCCCTACCCGTGCACTGGAAGACGCCGGGGTTGCAGAGACAGTAGCGCTGGGCGAAAGCCTCCATCATCCGGTCGATCTTCTGCGCCTCCCCCGGCAGCCGGAAGCTCCACAGGAACTGCCTGGGGGGGGGTGGGGGGGCACCCCAAATCCTCCACTGCCCTCCCGACACCCCCCTTTCCCCCCCCCCCAACCTCCACCGCGGGGTCCCCCCAACATCCCCCGGCATCTCCAAAAATCTTCCCCGTAGCCTCCAAAATCAGCCGGCAGATCCCTCAAATTTTTCTGGGGGCCCCCCAAAATCCTTCTCGGGACCCTCAAATTTTCATGCAGAACCCCCAAATCCTATCCGGGACCCCCAAATTACCCATGATATCCCTTGAATCCTTTCCAGGACCCCCAAAATCATCCATGATATCCCTCAAATCCTTTCTGGGACCCCCAAATCCACTCCAGGACCCTCAAATCCTCCAGCAGATCCTCAAAGTCCTCCCTGGGAGCCCCAAATCCACCCCAAGATCCCCCAGTCCCGCATCACACTCCACGTCACCCCCCCAAAACCTTCAAGGGATCCCCCCAGACCCCCAACCTTCCCCCCAAATGTCCCTAACCCCCCCCTTGGACCCCTAAATACCCCCCCCTAAAGTCCCCAGAGTCCCTAGAACAGCCCTCAAAGACCGCCCAGCCCCCCCTAAATATCTCCCCAGCCTCCCAAGTGCCCCCCCGAGCCCCCCAAGTGCCCCCCCCCGAGCCCCCCAAGTGCTCCCTCACCTCAGCGCCTGCACCAGGTTGAGGTCCGTGAACTCGTGGAGGTCCACGAAGGCATGGAGCACCCCGATATTGAACTCCTCCCTGAGAGGCGGAGGGGGGGGGGTGACATGAGCTGTCAATCACCCCCAAGCCCCACCTACTCTCGAGCCCCACCCACTCAAGCCCCTCCCACCACGCTGTCAATCACCCGGACCCTCCCCAGGCTCAACCCAAGGGGCTGTTCCCATCTCAAGGTGGGTGGTGGGTGGCCCATGGGGAAGCTCCACCCCTTTCAACAAGCCCCTCCCCCTCTCAGGAAGCCCCCCCAACCTCCCAGGTAGCCCACCTCTCGCCCAGGTAGTCGCCGATGGCCGTCTTGTTGAGCCCCTCGCCCTTGTAGAGGAAGCGGGCGATGTCCTCGGCCGTGTGCCGCAGCAGCTCGTTCTCCACCAGGAACTGGATCCCCTGCACCCCAAAACCGTCAGGGACCCAGAGGTCCCAGGGTGGGGGCGAGGGGGGGGGATGACACGGGACACCCCCCCCATGTGTGGGGGGAGGGAGGGGAACGCAGGCGTTCAGGAGCCCCTCACCTTTTTGGGGTCCATGTTGAATTTCTTGCGGCCCATCCCCATCTTTCGGTTCCTCTGGAGGGTTTTGCTGAATTTGGATTTGGGGGGGGAGGGGGAGGAAATGGGGGGAATGCGTCAGGGGGGACCCCCCCAAAACCTTGAGGGGAATTTTTTGGGGTCGCCAAACACAGGGGGTATGTTTGGGGGAGAGCTTTGGGGGTCTCCTCAGGCCCTGACAAAGACTGAGAAGACCCAAAGCCCCTAGAGAAAGGGACACCGTGGTGTTGTCAGGGGGTATTTAGGGGTGCTGGGGGGGGGATTCTGGGGTCTCGGGGGGGTATTTGAGAGCTCAAGGGGGTATGTGGAGGCCCTGGGAGTGTCTGAGGGGAGTAATCAGGGGCCCTGTGGGAGGGTCTGTGGTGTCCAGGGGGGTATTTGAGGGTCCGGGAGGGGTATTTGGGGGTCGTGGGGGCTTTCTGGGGTGTCGGGGGGGTATTTGGGGATCCTGGAGAGGCATTTAGGGGTTCCAGGGGGTATTTAGAGCCCCTGGCAGGGTTTCTGCGGCCTCGGGAGGGGGTATTTTGGGGCCCTGGGAGAGTTTCTGAGGTCTCAGGGGATATTTGTGGGTCCTGTGGGGGGTATTTAGGGGTACCAGGGCATATGTGGGGGCCCTGGGAAGGTTTCTGGGGTCTCAGGGGGGTATTTTGGCCTCACTGGAGGGTTTCTGGGGTCTCGGGGGGTATGTGTGGGCCCTGGGAAGGTTTCTGGGGTCTCAGGGGTGTATTTTGGGCCCACTGGAGGGTTTCTGGGGTCTCAGGGGGGTATGTGTGGGCCCTGGGAAGGTTTCTGGGGTCTCAGGGGTGTATTTGGGGGCCATCAGAGGGTTTCTGGGGTCTCGGGGGGTATGTGGGGGCCCTGGGAAGGTTTCTGGGGTCTCGAGGGGGTGTATTTTGGGCCCATTGGAGGGTTTCTGGGGTCTCGGGGGGTATGTGGGGGCGCTGGGGGGGTTATTTGGGGTTTCGTGGGGGGGGAGATTTGGGGGGTACCTGCCCTCGTTGGCCTCCAGCCCCTCCACCTCGCTCATGGCCTCGCTCAGCTCCTCCCGCAGGCGCTGGATCTCCCCCAGCAGCTCCTGCTTCCGCCGCCGGATGCTCTCCAGCTCCAGCCGCTCCTCCGCCGTCAGGTCGGGGGGGACTGGAGGGGGGGGGGGACCCCGGGGGGAAGGGAGGGGTGTGTGGGTCACGGCCCCGCCCCCCTGCCCCCAGGCCCCGCCCCCTTTCCCCTGGCTCCGCCTCCTTTCCCCTGGCCCCGCCCTATCCCACTCCCTGCCCCAGAACGCAGGCCCCTGCCCCAGAGCAATGAGCCCTAGCCCCGCCCCCACGGCCCTAGCCCCGCCCCCAAGTCCCTAGCCCACCCCCACAGCCCTAACCCCGCCCCCACGGCCCTAACCCCACCCCCACAGCCCTAACCCCGCCCCCAAGGCCCTAACCCTGCCCCTCTCATCCATAACCCCGCCTCTTTACCCTTAAGCCCCTCCCCCACGGCCCTAACCCCGCCCCCACAGCCCTAACCCCACCCCTCTCAGCCCTAAACCCCGCCTCTTTCCCCTTAAGCCCCACCCCCACAGCCCTAACCCCGCCTCTTTCCCCTTAAGCCCCGCCCCCACGGCCATAACCCGGCCCCTTTCCCCTTAAACCCCGCCCACAAGCAAGTCTACGTGCAGGAGGGGGAATGGGGTGGGGCGACGACAAAGAGGGCGTGGCCCCGGTCGAAAGGGGGCGTGGCCTGGAAAGCCACATCCACGTTCCGGCCCCCCCCCCCCCCGCCGGGGAAGGAGGGGCGTGGTGAGGCCTTGTCACGTGACCGCGCGCCCGGCGCGCCCGTCACGTGACCCCGCCCCTCCCCTCCCCCTCGGGACGGGCCCCACGCGGCCACCGGAGCCTCCCCCCCCCCTCCCGGGGGGGTCAGACGGACCCTACACACACCCCCCGACACCCCCCACCGGGCCTACCATAGACTCCGTCCTCCATGGCGGCCGGGGCGGCCGCTCGCGCCGGGCCGGGGCCGCTCCCTCCGCTCCTCTCGTCTCCTCCGCCCTCCGCCGCGGCGGCGCCCGCCCCGCCCGGGCCCGGCCCCGGCCCCGCCCCGCCCCGCCGCCCCGGCCAATCAGCGGCCGCGCCCGTGAGGGAGCGGGCCAACCCGCCAATGGGAGAGAACGCTGGGACGCAGCCCGCCGGGGCGTCTTGATTGGCAGCAGGCGCTGGCCAATGAAAAGCGGGAACAGCCCCGGATCGGGTGATGGGCAGCCACGCTGACCAATGAGCGTTCAGGGCCACCTCTTCGAGGTGGGGCAGAGCCAAGACGGAGCGGAGGGGGGCGCATGGCCACGCCTCCTTCCCTGACTGACAGGCCTGGCAGCCAATGGAAGGGCGGGATGGCCTGCGGGGAGGGGCTTGCCCCGTTGCTAAGGCTCCGGCTGGTTGCTAAGGGCTTCAGGAACATTAACGCCAGTGTCCCCCCCCCAAATCCCTGGCCCCCCCCCCTCCCCCCGCCCTGTCCCCTCCTGCCCCCCCCCCCCCGTGTCCCTGTCCCCCCCCCGCGCCACTTCCAGAGATTCGATTTTATTTTAAAGAGCGAAATTTCCGTAAAAATCCATGCGGGGGGGGGGGGGAGAGGGCGGGGCCGAGCCCCCGGCGCTGTACAAGGGGGCGGGGCCTGTGGGGCGGCGGGGGCGGGGCCTGCGGCGGGGCGGGGCTGTACAGGGGGCGGGGCTATACATGGGGGGCGTGGCCTGGAGGGGGGCACCCGGCGCTGCGCCTTCTTGGGGGGGGGGCTCCCAACGATCCTGGCCCCCCCCCCCTTTTCCACCCCCCCCAATTAACACACATTCGTTAATGGGGCCGGGTGGGGGGCACTGGGAGCGATGGGGGGGAACTGGGAGCAACTGGGAGCGATGGGAGGGGGGGACTGGGAGCGACTGGGGTCGATTGGGGGGGACTGGGAGTGACTGGGGTCGATTGGGGGGGACTGGGAGTGACTGGGGGCAACTGGGAGTGACCAGGATCGATTTGGGGGGGGGGACTGGGAGCGACTGGGAGAGACTGGGAGCAATAGGGGGCACTGGGAATGACTGGATCGATGCAGGGGGGACTGGGAGCAACTGCGAATGAAGGGGCGGGGACTGGAGCAACTGGGAGCGATGGGGGGTGGAACTGGGAGCAACTGGGAGTGATGCTGGGGGCGGGGGGGGAACTGGGAGCCACTGGGATCGATGCGGGAGGGGACTAGGAGCGACTGGGAGTGACTGGGAGCAATGGGAGGCACTGGGAATGACTGGGATCAATGGGAGGGGGACTGGGAGCAACTGGGATTGTTTGGGGTGGGAACTGGGAGCGATGGTGGGGGGCAACTGGGAGCAACTGGGAGCGACTGGGGGGGACTGGAAGTGACTGAGATCAATGCGGGGGGGCACCGGGAGCGACTGGGAGCAATGAGGCGGAACTGGGAACCACTGGGATCGATGCAGGGGGGAACTGGGAGTGACTGGGAGCGATGGGGGGCACTGGAAGCAACTTGGGGGGGGGGGGGGAAACTGGGAGCAACTGGGTGATTACTGGGAGCAACTGGGCTGAGACTGTGTGGGAGAGCCCAGCTCTGCAGCCGGCCCAAGGAACTGGGGGGGATACTGGGAGCACTGGGTGAACTGGGAGCTATTGGCACGGCACTGCCTGCTGACTGGGCTGTACTGGTCCCATACTGGTCAGGGAACTGGGAGATACTGGTTTCATACCGCCCAAGGACTGGGGCCGTACTTGGGGGGGGGAGGGAAGGGAGTCCCGAGGGTTCTACTTCCCCCCCCCCCCCCCCCCCAGCTTGGCCCCCCCCTCCCTCCGCCCCCCCCCCCTAAGGCACAGGGACACCCCCCCTCCCCCTTTGGGACTGTGCAGGGGGGGGGTGTCCCTGGGGACCCCCCCAAAAAGGGGATGGGGGGGGACGACACACAGAGGGTTTTTTTGGGGGGGGGGAGCAGGAGACGGGCAGTTTCGGAGACTCCCCCAAGAAATGGCGGGTTTTGGGGACCCCCCCCCTCCCCCCCAAAGAGAGGCTGGTTTCAGGGACCCCCCCCCAAGAGATGATGGTTTCAAGGGACCCCCAAAAAACGGTTTCAAGGGACCCCCAAAAGACGTGGCAGTTTGGAGGCCTCCCCCCACAAAAGACGATGATTTTGGGGACCCCCCAAAGGATGGTGGTTTCGAGGGACACCCCAAAATCATGGCGGTTTCAGGGGCCCCCCTGAGGAGATGGTGGTTTCAAGGCCCCCCCCCCCCCCCCCCCAAGAGACAGTGGTTTTGGGAGTGCGGTCTCGGAGCTGGCGCCGAGTTTAGCCCGGGGGGAGCCCCCAGATCCCCCCATCCCAATGGGGACCTCCCCGGTGCCCCCCAAATCCCGCCCCCCCCCTCCCCGGCAGATGGGGGGTGGGGCGGGGGGCGGAGGGGGCACAGCCCTGCCCGCCCGCGGGAGGGCCGGAGGGGGGGGAGGAGGAGGAGGAGGAGGAGGGAGGGAGGAAGGGGAGGGTAGGAGGAAGATGATGATGAGGAGGAGGATGAAGATGAGGGTGAGGAGGACAGGAGGAAGAGGAGGAGGAGGAAGGCAGGATGAGGAAGAGAAGGGGGAAGGCAGGAGGAGGAGGAAGATGAGGAAGGCAGGATGAGGAGGAGGAGGAAGGCAGGAGGAGGAGGAAGATGAGGAAGGCAGGATGAGGAGGAGGAGGAGGAAGGCAGGATGAGGAGGAAGATGAGGAAGGCAGGATGAGGAGGAGGAGGAGGAAGGCAGGAGGAGGAGGAAGATGAGGAAGGCAGAGGAGGAGGAGGAGGAGGAAGGCAGGAGGAGGAGGAAGATGAGGAAGGCAGGATGAGGAGGAGGAGGAGGAAGGCAGGATGAAGGTGAGGGTGAGGAGGAAGGCAGGAGGAGGAGGATGGAGGAGGAAGAAGAGAAAGAGGAGGAAGAGCATGAGGAGGACGAGGAGGGCAGGAGGAGGAAGAGGAAGAAGAGGAGGAGGAAGGCGAGGATGAAGATGAGGCTGAAGAGCGCAGGAGCTGGGACAGCGGGGGGTGGGGGGGTGTCCCTGGGGGTCTGGGGGGGCCACAGGGGGTCTAGAGGGGTCCCTGGGGGAGTTGGGGGGTGCCCAGGGCTCTGGGGGGGGGTCCAGGGGGTGCCCCCAGATGGGGGTGGTCTTGTCATTGAGGGTGCTGGTCTCCGGGGGGGGTCCTGGGGGTTCTGGGGGGGCCGGGGGGGGGGGGGATGGGGTCCGGGGGTGCCCCCCTAGACACCCCTTGTGGTTGAGGGTGCTGGTCCCCGGGGGGGGGGGTGTCCCTGGGGGGTGAAGGGGGGGGTCTGGGGGTGCCCCTAGACGGGGGTGGTCTTGTCGCTGAGGGTGCTGGTCCCCGGGGGGGGGTCCCTGGGGGTTCCGGGGGGGGGGGGGCGCTCCGGGGGTGCCCCCCTAGACGGGGGTGGTCTTGCGGTTGAGGGTGCTGGTCCCCGAGGCGCTGTCGGGGGGGCCCCCGGGGGGGTCCTTCCCAAAGGCGTTATGCAGCTGCAAAAAGGGGGGTCCGGGGGTGCCGGGGGGGGGCGGTCCGGGGGGCCCCTCCCGCGAGAGGGTGTACATGGAGATATCAGCCGGGGGGGGCCCCCCGGATTTGCCGGGGGGGGGTAAAGGAGGGGGTAAAGGTGGGGGCGGGGAAGCATCCCGGGATCTCCCCGGTTCGCTGGAGCGGGAGCTGGAGCGGGAACGCCGTCGGGGACGGGGTCGGGGGCCGGAGGGACGCGGGGGGGTGGAGGTGGCGGGGGGGGTCCCGGCCCGCCGCCGCTCCCCCCGCCACCCCCCCCGGCTCCCCCCCCGCCCCGGGCTTTGCGGTGCCGCTCGATGTAGAGGTTGACGGCCAGGACCCCGATGGCCTCGGCCAGGATGAAGGAGAGCCCCCGAAGTAGAAGGACCAGCCGTAGGAGTAATGGCTCTTCTTGTCCTCATCCCGCTTCGTCCCGGGGTCCCCCGCGTTGGCCGAGATGTAGACGATCACCCCGATGATGTTGCTGAGGCCTGGGGGGGGCGGTTTTGGGGGGGTGGGGATGGGGAGTCGGGGGGGACATGACACGGGGAGGAGGAGGAGGAGGAGGAGGAGGGTGACGCACGGTGGGGGGGGGACACACACACACACAGGGGACGTGGAGGGGAGGATGGTAGGGGGATGTGGGGGTGGGGAAGGGGAGAAGGGGTGGGGGGACAAGGGACAGGGAGGGGACAGTGGGGGGGGCGGGGGGGGGGAAGGGGATGTGGGGGTGGGGAAGGGGAGAAGGGGTGGGGGGACAAGGGACATGGAGGGGACACAGTGGGGGGACGGGGGAGGAGGTGGGGGGCAGGGGATGTGGGGGTGGGGAAGGGGAGAAGGGGTGGGGGACAAGGGACAGGGAGGGGACAGTGGGGGGGGTGGGGGGGGAGGTGGGGGGAAGGGGATGTGGGGGTGGGGAAGGGGAGAAGGGGTGGGGGGACAAGGGACAGGGAGGGGACACGGTGGGGGGGCGGGGGGGGAGGTGGGGGGAAGGGGATGTGGGGCGGGGGAGAAGGGGGGGGACAAGGGACAGGGAGGGGACAGTGGGGGGGGCAGGGGGGGGAAGGGGATGTGGGGGTGGGGAAGGGGAGAAGGGGTGGGGGGACAAGGGACAGGGAGGGGACAGTGGGGGGGCAGGTGGGGGGAGGTGGGGGGCAGGGGATGTGGGGGTGGGGAAGGGGAGAAGGGGTGGGGGGACAAGGGACAGGGAGGGGACGGGGGATGAGGGAGCGCGGCTGGGCTTGGGGACCCCTCCCCAAGAGACTTGGGGACCCCCCCTCACCCCCCAAAGGTGGGATCAGGGACCCGTTCCCGAGAGACCTGGGGACCCCACACACACTCCCAGGGATCCCCATGGATTTTGGGACCCCCCCTCACCCCCCAAGGGTGAGTTAAGGGACCCCTCCCCAAGAGACCTGGGGATCCTGGGGACCCCCCCCTGCTCCCAGGGATCCCTGGGATTTTGGGACCCCCTTAACCCCCCAAGGGTGGGATCAGGGACACACACCTCCCAAGACCTGGGGACCCTCCACCCCCTCCCAGGGATCCCCATGGATTTTGGGACGCCCCCTTACCCCCCCAAGGGTGGGATCAGGGACCCTTCCCCAAGAGACCTGGGGACCCCCCACCCCCTCCCAGGGATCCCCATGGATTTTGGGACCCCCCCTTACCCCCCAAGGGTGGGATCAGGGACCCTTCCCCAAGAGACCTGGGGACCCCCCACCCGTTCCCAGGGATCCCCTGAGATTTTAGGACCCCCCGGGATTTTGGGACCCCCCCCTCACCCCCCAAGGGTGGGATCAGGGACCCCTCCCCAAGAGACCTGGGGATCCTGGGGACCCTGGGCATCCCCCCACCCACTCCCAGGGATCCCCTGGGATTTTGGGACCCCCATGCCCCCCCCCCTCCCCACTGACCGGCGGCGACGAAGAGGATGCCGGCCCCCAGGACCAGGCTGGTGCGTGCCCGGCGCAGGCGGCTGGCGGCCACGCAGACCCCCCCCAGCAGCAGCAGGACCGCGCTCAGGATCGGGAAGATGCTGGAGGCCCGGACCACCCCTGCGGGACCACGCCCCCCTCGTTAGAGACAGCCAATGGCAGCCCCCCGGGAGGGCACGAACGGCATGTGATCTGTCGGCCCCGGCCAATGGGAGTTCAAGGGCCGGCGGCCAATCAGGGTGCAGGAAGGGCATGGGATCTGTCAGCCCCGGCCAATGGGAGTCCTGGGGCTGGCGGCCAATCAGGGTGCAGGAAGGGGGTGGGATCTGTCAGCCCCGGCCAATGGGAGTTCAAGGGCCGGCGGCCAATCAGAGCGCAGGAAGGGAGTGGGATCTGTTAGCCCCAGCCAATGGGAGTTCAAGGGCTGGCAGCCAATCAGGGTGCAGGAAGGGGGTGGGATCTGTCAGCCCTGGCCAATGGGAGTCCCTGGGCTGGCAGCCAATCAGGGCACAGGAAGGGGGTGGGATCTGTCAGCCCCAGCCAATGGGAGCTCCCCAGTCCGTGGATAATCAGAACCCTTAAAGGCATCAGCCAATCAGAGCACAGGATCTCCAGGGCCGTGGACCCCGCCAGCCAATAGGGGTGCAGGGACCAACCAATCAACTCTCGGGACAACCCCCTGCCTGGAACAGCAGCCAATCAGAACCGGGCACGTGCACGTCCTCATCGAACCGTCAGCCAATCGGCTGGGCAGGTTTCCTGGCACAGCAGCCAATCAGAAGGCAGAGCCTTGCCCTCCCTCCCCCCCCCCCCCCCCGGCATCCCCGTTGCTAGGGGATGCCGTTGCCATGGCATCCCCGTTGCTAGGAGACGCTCCCTGTTGCCAAGAGAGCCTGGTTGCTATGGGAGGCTGTTCCATGGGAGCCCCGTTGCTAGGGGGCGTGGCTAGAGGCTCGGTTGCCATGGCAGCGGCATGGCTGAGGCGGTTGCCAGGGCAACGCGAGGGCGGTTGCCGGGTCGTCACCCCGGCAACGCCGGGGCGTCCCCGGGGATGATGACAGCCCCGTCGCCAAGGCGACGCCAAGCCGGTTGTCAAGGCGTCACCGTGACGATGGCGGGGCGGTTGCCGTGGCAACACCACAGCGGTTGCCGGGGCGATGCCGGGATAACGCCGGGACATCGCCGGGGTGATGCCAGGGAGGTCGCCATGGTGACGGCGGGGCGGTCGCCAGGGTGACGCAGGGCAGGAGACGCGGGGCGGTTGCCGGGGGGGGGGATGAGGGGCGGTTGCCATGGCAATGGGGGGGGGGGGGGGGGCAGGCGATTGGGGGGCGGTTGCCATGGCGACGGGGGCGGTTGCCGGGGCGACTCACGGAGCAGGTACTCGGCGCTGTCGTGGTCGTACTCCATGTCCTCGGGGAAGTGGTTGATCTTCAGGCAGAGCCCCCGCTTCAGGCCTGCGGGGACACCGCGGGGACAATGTGGGGAGGGGGACACCGCAGGGACAATGTGGGGAGGGGGACACCGTGGGGACACCGTGGGGACAATGTGGGGAGGGGGACACCGTGGGGACAATGTGGGGAGGGGGGACACTGCGGGGACAATGTGGGGACAATGTGGGGACAATGTGGGGAGGGGGACACTGCGGGGACAATGTGGGGACAATGTGGGGAGGGGGACACCGCGGGGGACAATGTGGGGGACACCGCGGGGACAATGTGGGGAGGGGGACACCGCAGGGACAATGTGGGGACAATGTGGGGACAATGTGGGGAGGGGGACACCGCGGGGACAATGTGGGGACACTGTGGGGACACCACGGGGAGGGGGACACCATGGGGACAATGTGGGGACACAGGGGCATCATGGGGAGGGGGACACCATGGGGACACCATGGGGAGGGGGACACCATGGGGACAATGTGGGGACACCGTGGGAGGGGCACACCGCGGGGACAATGTGGGGAGGGGGACACCATGGGGACAATGTGGGGAGGGGGACACCGCGGCGACACCGCGGGGACAATGTGGGGACAATGTGGGGACACAGGGGCATCATGGGGAGGGGGACACCACAGGGAGGGGGACACCGTGGGGACACCGTGGGGAGGGGGACACCGTGGGACACATCCAACGGCGCCACCACGCTGCGAGCTTCCCCTGACAGTGCCACCAGTGCCCCCAACGGTGCCACGGATGTCCCCAGTGGTGCCACCACGCTGCGAGCTTCCCCCCGACAGTGCCACCAACGTCCCCAGTGATGCCACCACGCCGTGACCTTCCCCCGACAGTGCCGTGAGTGTCCCCGATGGTGCCACCAGGCTGCGATCTCCCCCCTGACGGTGCCATGACACTGCGACGCTGTGGTCTTCCCCCAGCAGTGCCACGAGTGTCACCACGTGGTGCCATGAATGTCCCCAATGACACCACCACGCTGCGAGCTTCCCCCCAGCAGTGCCACCAACGTCCCCAAGGAGGCCATGAATGTCCCCAATGACGCCGCGATGCTGTGAACTTCCCCTGACAGTGCCATGGACGTCCCCAGTGATGCCATGCATGTCCCCCAGGATGCCACGATGCTGTGAACTTCCCTTGACAGTGCCACCGGTGTCCCCAGTGATGCCATGCATGTCCCCAATGATGCCACCACGCCGTGAGCTTCCCCTGACGGTGCCATGAGTGTCCCCAGTGATGCCATGAATGTCCCCAATGATGCCACCATGCCGTGAGCTTCCCCTGACAGTGCCACCAGTGTCCCCAGTGATGCCACGAATGTCCCCAATGATGCCACCACGCTGTGAACTTCCCCTGACAGTGCCATGAGTGTCCCCAGTGATGCCATGAATGTCCCCAATGATGCCACCACGCCGTGAACTTCCCCTGACAGCGCCACAAGCGTCCCCAAGGATGCCACGAATGTCCCCCAGGATGCCACGATGCCGTGAACTTCCCCCGACAGTGCCCCCAACATCCCCCCCCCCCCCCCGTGCCCCCCTGCCCCCAGACCCACCTTCCAAGCAGCAGATCCTCCAGAGCCCGGAGTGGGTGAGCCCCCCCGGGTCGCGGCGGTCGCGGTGGGCCGCGTCCTCCCCCGAGAGGTTGCTGGTGTTGCAGATGAAGGCGCGGGCGTAGAGCCAGTAGTCGGTGCCGATGGCGATGGTCATGAGGCCGAAGGCGGCGAAGGCCCCCACGGCCGTGAGCAGCACCTGCACCCCCTTCTCGCACCACGCCACCCCCTCCCCATTCCAGCGCTTGAGCGACTCCAGCCTGAACCGGCGGAGAAGGGGGGGGGGGCAGGGGAAAAAACCACACGTGCCCCCCCCCAACCCACCCCGGGGGGGACCCAGGTGTCCGGGGATGATCCCCACCCCCCCCACCACCCCCCAGCACCCAGCACGGGGCGGGGGGGGGGAAGGACCCAGGTGTTCGGGTGGGGAGGGGAGGGGGGCGATGGGGTGGGGAGGGGGCAGTGGGGGGTGGGGGGGGACTCAGGCGTTCAGGTGGGGAGGGGGCGAAAGGGGTGGGGGAGGGGGCGAAAGGGGAGGGGAGGGGGGGGTGATGGGGGTGGGGAGGGGGCGAGGGGGGGACCCAGACGTTCAGGTGGGGAGGGGGCGAAAGGGGAGGGGAGGGGGGTGATGGGGTGAAAGGGGGTGAGGGGGGGGCGATGCGGTGGGGGGGGGCCGCCCTAGGGGTTCAGGTGGGGAGGGGGGTGAATGGGGGTGGGGGGGGGGGACACGACCCAAATTTGACCCCTACGCCCCCCCTGGCTGCTGGGCGGGGGGGGATCCTCACCCCCCCCTCACCTGCACCCCACCCCCGGGGTGGGAGGACCCAGGCGCTTGGAGGGGGGGGGGGACACACCCCAAATTCAACCCCCTACACCCCCCTGGCTGTTTGGGGGCCCAGGCGTCCGGGCCCCCCCACTCTGCCCCTTTACACCCC